>NC_044564.1:39587677-39632677 GCF_007565055.1 Rhinopithecus roxellana
ATCTTTTTCTTTTCAAAAAAAGATTTTATTTTTCACTTTGTTTCTTGACAAACCCTTGTGTTGAGGACTGATTTTCAATAGATCACAGCAAGGGAAGCTGTGTAATCTTTTTCTAACATTTGTTTTCTCTCTTGTTGACTTCTGCTCCTTCCGTCTTCTTTGGGTTTACTTTGCTCTTCTTTTTTTAGCTTTTTGAGGTGGACTGTTCCGTCTTTGAGGTCACATGTTTCCTCTTTTCTAACATAAGCCTTTAAAAGTGTAAATTTTCCTCCTCACACTGCTTTAGTCCATCCTATACATTTTGATATATTTATTGTATTTTTACACATCAGTCAATTAGAAGTATTTAAAAAATTCTTTTTGGAACATGCATTATTTAGAAGTGTGCGGGTTAATTTCCAAATATTGGGGAGTTTCCTAGATCTGTTATTATTTCTAATTTGATTCTGCTGTGGTCAGAGAACCTACTTTGTGCTATTTCAAATATTTTTAAATTGTGGGGACTTGTATTATGGGCCAGCATATAGTTCATCTTTGTGAATTTTCTATGTGAACTTGGAAAGAATATGTAGTGATACAGAAACCGCAATTAGGTAAAGGTAACTGATGATGATGTTCACTTCCTCCACTTGTTTACAGATATTTTTGTAATTGATCAATAAGGCAATGAAAGAGAAGTGTTAAATCTCTCACTATGAGTGTGGAATTGTTTTTCTCCAACAAACTAAGCAGAGAAAGGGACTTCTTCCACCTGATAAAGGGCATCTGTGAAAAACCTGGAGCTAACCCAATACAATACTTATTGTTGAAATATTGAGTACTTTCTCCCTAGGATCAGCAAGATAAGGAAGTAAGTGCATGCATTCTCTCTCTCTCTCTCTCTCTCTCATTACTTCTAGTTAATTGTACTGAGAACCTAGCTGTGGCAATGAAACAAGAAAAACATGTAAAGGCATAAATATTGGTGGGAAAGAAGTAAAATTGTCTCTATTTGAACATAACATGGTTGTTTAGATAGAAAACCTCAAGGAAACTACAGAACCACTAGTATAAGTCTGCAGGACACAAAAATCAATAGCATACATACATATATATACTAGCAGCAAACAATTGGAAAATGAAATTTAAAAAAAATTTATTTACAGTAGTACCAAATAAAATATTTTTAAATATTTAACAAAGTGCAGAAGTCCTTTTCACAGAAAACTGCAGAATATTGTTAAGGGAGACATTTTAAAAGACCTGTATAGCCCAGGCATGGTGGCTCATGCCTGTAATCCCAGCACTTTGGGAGGCCGAGGCAGGCGGATCACCTGAGGTCAGGAATTTGAGACCAGCCTGGCCGCCAACATGATGAAACCCCATCTCTACTAAAAATACAAAAATCAGCTGGGCGTGGTGGCACACACCTGTAATGCCAAATACTCGGGAAGCTGAGGCAGGAGAATCTCTTGAACCTGGGAGGCGGAGGTTGCAGTGAGCTGAGATCTCACCACTGCACTCCAGTGTAGGTGACAGAGTAAGACTTTGTCTAAAAAAAAAAAAAAAAAAAAAAAAACACCTGAATACATGGAGAGGCATTGTTCCAAATCTCAATTGGATAAGAAGACTCAATAGTGCTATCAGTTCTCCTTATTATTACCTTTTGTATAAATTTATGGGGTGCAAGTGTAATTTTGTTACATGCATAGATTGTGTAGTGGTGAAGTCAAGGCTTCTAGGATATCTATCACCTAAATAACATACATTATACCCATTAAATAATTTTTTAGCATCCATCCCCTCCCACCCCCTCACCCTTCCAAGTGTTTGTTGTCTATCATTCCACATTCTGTGTCCATGTGTACACATTATTTAGCTCTCACTTATAAGTGAGAACATGTGATACTTGTCTGTATCTGACTTATTTCATTTAAGGTAATGGCCTCCAGCTCCATCCATGTTGGTGGAAAATATATGATTTCATTATTTTATGACTGAATAGTATTCAATTATACATATAGGACATTTTCTTTATCTTCTACTGATGGACACTTAGGTTGATTCCACATCTTTGCTATTGTGAATAGTGCTGAGAGAAGCATTAGTGCAGGTGTCTTTTTGATATAATGATTTATTTTCCTTTGAGTAGATCCCAGTAGTGAGATTACTGAATTGAATGGTAGTTCTAGTTTTAGTTATTTGAGAAATCTCTGTACTGTCTTCCATAGAGCACATACTAATTTACATTCGCGCCAATAGTATATAAGTTCCCTTTTCTCTGCATCCTTGCTAACATCTGTTATTTTTTGCCTTTTTAATAATAGCCATTCTGTCTGGTGTAAGATGATATTTCATTGTGTTTTTAATTTGCATTTCTCTGATGATTAATGATTTGGAGCATTCTTTCTTATGTTCGTTGGCAATGTGTATGTCTTCTTTTGAAAAACGTCTATTCGTGCTCTTTGCCCACTTTTTAATGGGATTATTTGGGGGTTTTTTGTTGAGTTGTTTGAGTTTCTTATAAATTCTGACTGTCAGTCCCTGTCAGATGCATAGTTTGCAAATATTTTCTCCCATTTCGCTAGTTGTTTGTTCACTCAGCTGATTACCTCCTTTGCTGTGCAGAAGCTTTTTAGTTTAATTAAATCCCATTTGTCTGTTTTTGTTTCTGTTGCCTGTGCTTTTGAGGTCTTGGTGACGAATTTTTTGCCTAGACCAATGTTGAGAAGTTTTCCCTAGGTTTTCTTTTAGTACTTTTATGGTTTCCGATCTTACATTTAATTCATCTTGAGTTGACTTTTTTATATGGTGAGAGAGTAGGATCCAGTTTTATTCTTCTGCAAATGACAATGCAGTTTTTCCAGCACAATTTACTAAAAAGAGTGTCCTTCCCCCAGTGTAAGTTCTTGTTGACCTTATCAAAGATCAGTTGGCTATAAATATGTGCTTTCATTTCTGGGTTCTCTACTCTGCTCCATTGATTTATGTGTTTATACCAGTTCCATGCTGTTTTGATTACTATAGCCTGGTGGTATAATTTGAAGTCAGATAACATGACGGCTCTAGCTTTGTTCTTTTTGCTTGGGATTGCTTTGGCTATTTGGGCTCTTTTTTTAGTTACATATGAATTTTAGGACTTTTTTTTTTTTCTAAATCTGTGAAAAATGATGTTGGTATTTTGGTAGGAATTGTATTAAATTTGTAGATTGTTTTCAGCAGTACGGACACTTTAATAATACTAATTCTGATCAATCAGCATGGGATGGTTTTCCATTTGGGTTATCTACAATTTCTTTCATCGGTGTTTTGTAGCTTTCTTGGTTGAGGTCTTTCGTCTTCTTGGTTAAAAATATTCCTAGATGTTTTAATTTTTTGGTAGGTGTTGTAGATGGGATTCCGTTCTTGATTTGGTTCTCAGCTAGATCATTATTGATGTGTAGAAATGCTACTAATTTTAGTAGATTGATTTTGTATCCTAAAATTTTCCTGAATTTATTTGTTGAATTGAAGAGTTTTTGATGGAATCTTTAGGGTTTCTAGATGTAAGAATGCATCATCAGTGAACAAGGATAATTTGACTTACTTTTTTCCAGTTTGGATGCCTTTTATTTCTTCCACCTGATTGCTCTAGCTAGGACTTACAGTACTATGTTGAATATGGTTGGTGAAAGTGGGCATCCTTGCCTTGTTCCAGTTCTTAGAGGGAATACTTTAGACTTTTCCCCATTTAATATGGTGCTGGCTGTGGGTCTGATGTATATGGGCTTTATTATTTTGAAGTATTTTCCTTATGTGCCTAGTTTGTTGAGGTTATCAATTTATCATGTAAGGGATACTGAATTTTATAAAATACTTTTTCTGCATCTGTTGAGATTATCATATAGTTTTTGTTCTCAATTCTGTTAAGTGATGAATCACATCTATTGCTTTATGTATGTTGAACCATCCTTGCATTCCTCCTGTAAAATCCACTTGATCAGTTCTCAAATTGATCCATGGATTCAATGCAATCCTAATCAAAATTTTAGTGAAGAATTTTTTGTTGAAGTTGAGAAACTAATTCTAAAATTTACTTGAAAACATAAAGGACCTACATTAGTCAAAGACATTTTTAAGAAGTTGGAGGGCTGACACCACTTGATTTTAAGACTTCCTACAAAACTATAGTAACCAAGTAGTATGGTAATACTGAAAGGATAGATACATAGAGCCCTTGAACATAAGTGGGATAGTCATAGACAGGCAAAGATAGCCATAGATAATCAATTTTTAACAAAGATACTCACTCAGATTAATGAAGAAATAAATGTTTTTTCAACAACTGAGTATATACATAAGGAAAAAAATGAACATCAACTCTTACCTTGCTCTGTATACAAAATTCACTTGAAATGACCATATACATAAAACTCCCAGAAGAAAACATAGGAGAAAATCCTTGCAACCTTGAGTGGCATATGTCTTTTACACAGGATACAGAAAGCACAATCCATTAAAAATTGATAAACTGGACTTATCAAAATTTACAACTTTTACTCTTCAAAGACACCATTAAGAAATGAAGGCAAGTCACAGAATAGGAGGAAATATTAGCAATACCTTTATCTGATGAATAACTTGTAATCACAAAACATAAATTGTACTTAAATCTCAATATTAAGGTTGGGTATAGTGGCTCATATCTGTGATCCCAGTGCTCTGGGAAGCAAAGATGGGAAAATAGCTTTAGCACAGGGGTTTGAGACCAACCTAGGCAACACAGTGAGACCCCATCTCTACACAAAAGTTAAAAATATAGTCAGGAGTGGTGGTGCATGCCTGTAGTCTCAGCTACTCAGGAGGCTAAAGTAGGAGGATCACTGCAGCCCAGGAGCTCAAGGCTGCAATGAGCTATGATCATGCCATTGTATTCCAGCTTGGGCAGCAGAGTGAGACCATGTCTCCAGAAAAGAAAAAGAATAAAACCTCAAAATAGTAAAAGGAGAGGCTTTTTTTGCAGATGCTGCCACCACCCAGGGCCCCCTGCCACCAACCATGATATACATCGCCGATAATGGTGAGCCCTTAGGCTGTGTCTCCTTTGAGCTGTTTGCAGACCAAGTTCCAAAGACAGCAAGAAACTTTTGCACTCTGAGCATTAGAAGGAAAATATTTGGTTATAAGGATTCCTGCTTTCATGGAATTATTCCAGGGTTTATGGGTCTACCTGCTGACTTCACAGGCCATAGTGGCACTAGTGGGAAGTCCATTCATGGAAAGAAATTTGATGATGAAAACTTCAGCCCGAAGCATACAGGTCCTGTCATCTTTCCATGGCAAATGCTGGACCCAACACAGATGGTTTCCAGTTTTTCATCTGCATTGCCAAGACTGAGTGATTAGATGGCAAACATGTGGTCTCTGGGAAGGTGAAAGAAGGCATGAATATCTTGGAGGCCATGGAGCACTTTGGGTTCAGGAATAAGAAGACCAGCAAGAAGATCACCATTGCTAATTCTGGACAAGTCTAATACATTTGACTCATACTTTATCTTAACCATCAGACTACTTTTGCTGTAACCTGGAGAGCACCCCTCCACCCCATTTGCTCACAGTAGCCCATCACCTTTTGCTATTGATGCATCCTTTTTTTTTTTTTTTTTTTGAGGCGGAGTCCCCTCTGTTGCCCAGGCTGCAGTGCAGTGGTGCGATCTCAGCTCACTGCAACCTCTGCCTCCTGGATTCAAGCGATTCTCCTGCCTCAGCCTCCTGAGTAGCTGGGACTACAGGTGCATGCCACCATGCCCTGCTAGTTTTTGTATTTTTAGTAGAGACAGGGTTTCATCATATTGGCCAGGTTTGCCTCGAACTCCTGACCTCATGATTTGGCTGCCTCAGCCTCCCATAGTGCTGGGATTACAGGCGTGAGCCACCGTGCTCAGCTGATGCATTCTTTGGGTTCCATATTTTCCTTATTCCCCTCCAGTTCTAGCTGGATTGCAGAGTTAAGTTTAAGATTATAAAATAAATATTAAATAACTACAAAAATAGTAAAAGGACAAAGAATACAATGTATACATGGGCAAATTATTTGAACAGACACTTCACCAAATAAGATATAGAAATGACCAACAAATATAAGATATAAAATGGCCAAAACAAACATGAAAAGATGTTCAACATCATCAGTTGGCTGGGAATTGCAAACAAAACTGCAATGAGAAATCACTACAGGTCCACTAGGATGGCTAAAATTACAGACTGACAATACCAAATCAGTCTTGGTGGGCGTGTAAGCGACGCAAACGCTTTAGCAAACTATTGGGCAATTTCTTAAAGTTAAGCATATGCTTTTCCTATGACCTAGTTTTTCCACTTTTGGGTATTTTCCCAGAATAAATAAAACATACGTTCACACAAATACCTGTGGTGTGAATGCCCATACCAGCTTTATTCACCGTAGCCCCAAACTGGAAAAACCCCACATGTCTATCAACAGGTGAATGGAGAATCACTGTTGTATATCCATACAATGGAGTACTACTCAGCAACGAAAGGGAATGAACTCTTTATACTTACCACAACATCAAGGAATCTCCAGATCACGATGCCGAGTGAGAGAGGCGAGCCAGAAAAGAGTACATCCTTCATGATTTCTCTTACACACAAATTTAACAACTCAAACTAATCTATAGTGATTTAAAAAACAGATGTGTGGTGTCCTGGCGCCCAGGGTTGGGAAGGGGAGGCAAAGGCGACCAAGGTGTCCCTTGTGGGTGATGAAGGTGTGCTGTCTCCTGATTGTGACCTTGGTTTGTGACCTGAGTGTGCACATAGTCAAACTCACTGGACTGGAAACTTGAAGTGGACACAATTTACTGGACATAAATCATACCCTCAGTAAAGTTTCTAAAAAGCTGCTTTGCCTCTGGTTGGGGGTAATTATAGACTGGGATGGATAGCAAGGAAATCTGGGGAAGCTGATTGGTGCTCACATGGATGTATACATGAGCAGATTCAGTGAGTGGCACACTTAAGATCAGTTATTTCACCCACTGTGCTACTATGCGTGTGCATTTCAAACCTCAATTAATAGAAACTGTATACAGCTCACTGATTTAGGCTGAGAGTATTCCTAGAAATTTTTACAAAAAGATTTACTCTTTTTTTTTTTGAGACGGAGTCTCGTTCTGTCGCCCAGGCTGGACTGCAGTGGCGCGATCTCGGCTCACTGCAAGCTCCACCTCCTGGGTTCACGCCATTCTCCTGCCTCAGCCTCCCGAGTAGCTGGGACTACAGGCACCCACCACCATGCCTGGCTAATTTTTCTTTTTCTTTTTTTTTTTGTATTTTTACAAATGGGGTTGTAAAAAATTTTACAGATGGGGTTTCACTGTGTTAGCCAGGATGGTCTCAGTCTCCTGACCTCGTGATCCGCCCTCCTCAGCCTCTCAAAGTGTTGGGATTACAGGTGTGAGCCACCGTGCCCGGCAAAAAAGATTTACTCATTTGGTAAAATAAAAATTCATTTTCATTTGAATTAGAGTTTTATGCATCAAATTTGCTCCAAATGGCACAAACCAATTAATAAGGGAAGGAGAGGAAATCCATCTCTCTTCATGTTCTCACTGGGTGCATCAGGGAATATTGGCATTAAGCTCCTCCTAGCTTTGTAGGTAAACTTTTCCCTCTAGGAAATTGGTGTGAGAGATGCCTTCCAGGAAACTGGCATGAGAGAAAGAAAATAATGCTAAATATAAACAAGTTTGTTTTCTAAGAAACATTACCTGTTTATGAAATTTTGCCTTGGAGGTGCAAAATACTAAATAATTTATTGAAGTTGCTGCTGAGATGAAGTGTTTTCAGGGAACATAAAATAAATGTTTCTAAAAGTTGTTTGTTGTTGTTTTGCACGACCCAGTGTGTTCTAGGAATCTCCCGGCCGACCCCGGGCAGTCTAATGATAGAGACACCTGGGTGACCTCAGGCATTCTAATGAGAGAGACTGCCAGCTGACCCCAGGCATTCTAAAGAATGCAAATTAAACTTGGCTGTTAGTTCAGTTTGCTAAATTGAGGCCTTACTTTTTGTTGGCCTCTCTCCATGAATCCTGTTGAGTGAGAAATTGATCTCAGGTTCTTTTCTGATTATGTCATTGAAGATCACCCACTTTAGTTGTTTAACGGTTGTTGCATTCTTATTGGGCAGGTTTGCCTAAGGCACCCGTTTCCCGATTATGGAGGGCAGAAATCCAAGGTGGTCCAGAACCAGAACCGGGCCCCCTGGCATTATTCGCAGGATTATGTTACCTTGTATGGCAAAAGACTGTTTCAGATATAATTAAGGTCACGAATTGTCTGATCTAAAAATTGGAAGATTATCTGGGGTGGGGCCTAATATGAGTTATTTATTTATTTATTTATTTATTGAGACAGAGTCTCGCTCTGTCGCCCAGGCTGGAGTGCTATGGGGCAGTCTTGACTCACTGCAACCTCTGCCTCTTAGGTTCAAGCAATTCTCCTGCCTCAGCTTCCCGAGTAGTTGGGATTACAGGTGCCTGCCACTGTGCCTGGCTAATTTTTTTATTTTTTAGTACAGACTGGGTTTCATCATGTTGGCCGGGCTGGTCTCAAAGTCCTGACCTCAGGTGATCCGCCCACCTCGGCCTCCCAAAGTGCTGGGATTACAGGTGTGAGCCACCGCACCCGGCTAAGTTCTTTAAAAGCAGAGTTTTCTCTGGCTGGTAACAGAGCTGGAGTTAGGTTTGACACCAGGGTGGATTTTCTGTTGCTGGCTTTGAGGTGGAGGAGGCCCCAGGAGGTCCCTGTTACTGAGAGTAGCCCCTGGCTGCCAGCCAGCAAGAAAATGAGGATTTCAGGGGACTGCAAGGAAGTGAATTTGCCTAACAACCAGATTGAGCTTGGAGGTAGATTTTTTTTCCCCCAAACCTCCAGATAGGAGCCCTTGACACTGGCCTTGTGTGACTGTAAGCAGAAAACCTCATTAAACCCGCCTGGACTTCTGACCTATAGAATTATGAGACCATAAATGGGTGTTGTTTTAAGCTATTAAGTCTGTTATGCAGTAATAGAAATTTATTATTTGTTCCAGTTACAGAAAATGAATATATAGGTGGGTGGGGTGGGGGTTATAGCTCACACCTATCATCCCAGCACTTTGAAAGGTTGAGGTGGGTGAATCACTTGAGCCCAGGAGTTTGAGACCAGCTTGGGCAACATGGCAAGACCTCATCTCTACTAAAAGTGCAAAAAATTAGCCAGGTGTGGTGCATGTCTGTAGTCCCAGCTACTCAGGAGGCTGAGGTGGGAGGATCACCGAGCCCGAAAACTCGAGGCTGCAGTGAGCCATGACCATGCCACTGAACTCCAGCCTGGGTGACAGACTGAGATCCTGTCTCAAAAAAAGAAAAAAGAAGGAAAGAAAGAAAGAAAAGTTAATATATAGCTCTGATAATACAATCTCAGTCATAAGCCATTTGATTTATTTCCGATATTATCACTGTTTCCTGGAATAATGAGTGTGGTTCGATTTTATTTTGATGTTTTAGTTGTGGACAAGATCTCCATTGTCTAAGCCACTGTGAGAATTCAGGTAAATCCCGGCCCACCCTGGGACAGTTCCTCCACATTCTTGCTACTCAAAGTGTGCTCCATGGTCTAATGGCTTCAGCCTCACCCAGGAACTTGTTAGAGACACAGAATCATGGCCCCACCCCAGACCTCCTGGTGCAGAATCTTCGTTGTAGTAAGCGACCCACTGCCCCACACCCCCTGATGATGTGGGTGCTCATTAAAGTTTGAGAAGCACTGTTCCAGCTTGCCCTGAAGTTGTAGGATTTCAAACCAAAAAGCATCTTACGGATTTCAAACCAAAAACATCACCTCTGTGAAGCCAGCCTGGAGCCTGGCTAGTCCTTCTCCACCATCTGGGGGGCTTCTTATGTTCCAGCGTCTAACACTCTGGCCCCGGATACCAGAGACCTTTCACCTTCAGAACCTGTGCTCGCACGTCTTCAGACTGGGGCTGCTTTCTCTCCATCTCGCCTTCTGTACCACCTGAGGTACTAATTCTTCCAGGAAGCCTTCCTTGAATGTCTTCTCCTGACATCCCAGTGAGGGGTTCCTGATACTCATTTCCATAGTGCTTTGGGCAGCTACTGCAGCATAAAACCACTCCAAATTGAATTGCTTTGCTCACAATTGCAAAGGGATTTGGGATTTGGGCAGTGCTTGGCCAGAGATTTGGGCAGTGCTTGGCCAGGGATTTGGGCAGTGCTTGGCCAGGTGCTTTTCAGTCCGGGTCTCCTTTGTGGATGCTGTTGGATGCTGTCCTCTGAAGCCTCCACTGGAGGCTGGAGCTGTCTGTCCAAGCTGGCGGCCTGACACTGCTGGGGGGAGGCACAAGTGGCACTTTGATGAAAGCACCTACACCTAGCCTGTCTCTGTGGCTGGGGTTCTCTCCCAGCATGGTGCCTGGGCTCTGAGAGAGGGGGTCCTGAGAGCAGGTGCTCCAGGAGACGCAGCCGAAGCCACGGAGCTCTCTGTGGCCTGGTCTGGAACTTTCACACACCACATACGCTGCATTTCTGTTGGGTCAAATGGGTCACATAAGTCTGCACAGACTGAGAAGGAGGAGACTTACACCATCATGCTGTGGCAGGGACAGCAAAGACTGTGTGGCCACGCTTCCTCTATCATGTGTGGCCAGGGTCTTCCCCACCACGGCTTCTCCCCTAGGCTGTGCCATCTCACAGGGCTGCCTCCAAACACATGCCTTCCCCAGCACCACACTCAGTGCTGGCCCTGTGAACACATATGTGGGACTGACGGAGTAGAAACCTGCTTCAGCGAAAGTCGGGGAGTGGCAAACCTGGGAATGTAGAGAAGCACTCGGTGTGCGACACGTATTTCTGATGTACGCAATGGCGGCTGCAGAGCTGATCACTACCGGGCAGTTTCAGAGTGTGGGTCAGAACCCGTGAGCCTTCCCTGCCAGAACAGTTTGGAGTGTCACATGAGGACTTCAGCCTGGACACCAGAACCAGGTGGGCAGTGGGGCCCATCGCACACCACTGTAGTGTGAAGGGACAGGGTCTGCCTGCTGGTCCGTGCAGGGAGAAGATACTCCTAGCTCTTCAGGCTCCTACTCAATCCCCTGACAGCACCTTTTAACAAAAAGGCACCCACACCCTCGGCGTCAAGGGCATCTCTGAATGAGGGTCATGGTGAGCTTGTGTGAGGAAAATAGCTCTCTTGCCAACACGCAGGCAAAGTAAGCTTCTGCAATTCTCAAAGTCCTGAGTTTGCAGAATTTTATTTACAGCAGAATGTTGGTTTACCCACAAACATCCTGCTTGGCTAAATATATCTCCTGCTCCTAGAACAGGACCTGTGGTTTTCCAAGCATGGGTTTTATGGTGTCCCTTCGGCACGCTGGCACGCATGTGCCCTGCTCTTTCTCCTGTGATCATCAGCATGATGGGAGGCGAGTGAGGAACTCAGTGTCTTCTGACACAGGCATCTCACAACATCAGTGCAGCCGGACCTTTGTCTGGTAGGTCTCCGTGCACCCACAAAGACCTGGGCCTGCGGGAAGTCTGGGGCCCACTGCTGTGCATGCTCGTTTCTTGAGCATCTGAGTCACCTTTACAGTTTGCGATGATTGACGAGGTCAAACAGGACTCACTTGCATTGCTGGGTCTCTGTGGTGACAGGGGGGACTTGGAGGTAGGTGTTCAGGTCAGAAGGGACAGTCCTGACTTCCTCCACTGCTGCCTGCAGAAGCAGAGGCCAAAGCCACAGGCTGCGGGGGCGGGGAATGTGCTCCAGGAAGTGGCTCTTGGTGCTCCTGTCCACAGCCTCTGCAAGGGGAGACACATGCCCAGGCAGAGAACACAGTATGACAAGTGAGGAGAAGGGGAAGAAGTCAAATGACACGCTGTTTCTCCTTCGAAGGTAGGAAGGCAGGAGGGAAGGGAGCTATGTAGACACAGGATACACTCCCAGTTCTGCTGGAGCTCAGGCTGGCCCTGGAGCTAAGCTTTAGCAATCTCCAAGGAAAAAGGATTGTTTAACAGAAAAATGGGGCCGAGGAAATACTGGACCTCAAATGAGAAGAAACTTTTTCAGAACCTTCGCGGCCTTGGGGCTGGCTGTCCTTCCCAGAACCATACTTTGTGGCAGTGGTGAAGTCATCTCTGATCCGAATCCTCCCCAACCGGGATGTCAAATGGTCATTTACAGAGAATTAGTAACTGAGAGGCAGAGGAGAGAACACCCTTCTTTGCCTGTGAATGATGGCAGAGTCACAGGCAGTGTGGGGTGATGGGCAACCATTACTTTCTTGTTTGCTGAAATAATTTCATGGTGCAGATTGGTAGGGAGAGTTCATTTTTGAGAAAAGTCAGTTTCCTGTATTGGAGCAAAGAAACCACAAATCATTTTTTAACATTAGTAAATTTCTGTAAAGCACAAGTTGTCCTAAGTGAGGTGCAAGTGACACGGATCTTTTCCTCAGGCACAGAACTGTCATTCCTGCACTCTTGGGAGCCAAGGCTTAAATAGGAATGTTCTGCCACCTGTTCTCAGGCAGCAGTTTGAGCCTGGGAAGCCGCCCGGACAAGGACACAGCAGACCCCTCGTGCCCCTTGCAGTTCTGAATGCCTCTCATCAATCCTGGGGTCTCGGGGGAATGGCGGAAGGATCCCCATCACGGTGGAATCTCCCTTTTCACTTATAAATGCCGCAGGGCTCTGCTGTGCCCTCCGAGTGAGGAAGGGCTCTCTTCAGCCTACTTCACAGAAGACTCCCTGGTAACCCAAGACCCCTAGTCCAGCTGCAGATGGTGAAGGAGACCCAAAGTGCAGAAAAACTCTATGGATAACCCTCAACAGCACAGTGGTCGAGGCTACTTGAGGCTAAGGGTGCAGAAGACCAGCCCAGGCGCAGGTGTCCTCAAGCCTTGGGAAGGAGGTGCTCTTCCAACCAGCCTCTGTCCCCCAACTGAGGGTAAGAACCCGGCCAGGGGCCACCTAGGCCCACCTGCGCCCACTGCATCTTCTCCTTTTCCACCTGGTGACAGCTGCATTTCCGTGGGTGGCCAGAAGGAGAGTTTTCGATTCCCTCCCTGCGATAAAGACATGTTTGAAGAAGAGAAGCTGAGCTCACTCTGAGCGAGGTGTCAGAGAGCTATGGAATGAGGGGTTTTGGTGCTGGTGCTGCCTAGGGGTGTTGAGTGTGTGACAGCTCCTAGGATCTGAGGAGGGCCAGGAGGAGGGCACAGGAGGGCCAGGGCGCCACCAAAGGCAGGGAGAAGCCCACGTGAACGTCATCAGATCCCCTCTTCGTTATTTAACTGAGACCCCAGTACACGCAGGACAACGTGTTGTGGCCCTGAGAGACCCCTGACGTTGGCTCTCCAGCCAAGCCCCTCTGTCCTATTGCTGTGTCTGCATTGCCCTGGCTTCTGTATGCTTTTGCTGCGTGGCCAGGACCTGTGGCTCCCGTGGACTGCCCTTGAGCTGCCCTTGAGCTGCCCTTGGAAGCACGGAGCTGTTTTGCTGGCAGGCGCAGAGGCAGGAAGGACCCAGGGGTTTTGATCCTCACCCTCGGCCTCCCCACCTCATGCCTTGGGCCCAGAGGACCAGAGTGGGAGTAAGAAGCCCGGATAGACGGGCAGACGTGAGGGTGTCATTAGAATCCGAGATCCCCTAGGGGTCGGGCTCCAGGCGCCTAGCGCCAGAACTGGCCCGAAATTGTGCCCTGCCTGCCGCTCCCCTCTGGGCCCTGCTCTGACCCGCCCTCCCCAGTATCCCCTGGAGCCCCCATCCGTCAGTGAGGTGCTCATCTCAGCTCCTGCGGAACCGACAGCCCCTGCCGGGACAGCAGGGAAGCCTCAGCAGAGCCCTGGGGGAGTTTCGGGTGGGTGTGGGGGAAGGGGAGGAAGCATGGAAGCCCACAGGAGGCTGTGTATTGGAGGGCGGGGGCTGAGCTGGGCAGAGCCGAGGCGCCTCGGCTCAGGCCTTTTCTGAGTGGGGTTCCAGGGGCTGCACGCTCCGCCCTGCCCTCCACCCCCCACCCCGTGCTGTAGTGCGGGGGCTCCTGCCCTGGACGGGCCCCAATGCCTCTCGCCCCGACCAGCAGCTTGGGCTGGAGCTGGAGCCGGTCAGACATTTTTCTTTACTAGGGAACCTTGCCTAGCACTGCTCGGTTCTCCAGGCAGGACGATGGCCTTTGGGGGCTGGTGGACGGGATTGGATGCCTCCCTCTCTGCTGCAACCGCTTTGGATCAGGCTCGATTGTTTCCCCCACCGTTTGCCATGTGCTCCCCGCGCTTTGGGCTCTGAGTTGGCGGAGGGAACCCCGCACGGTCCGCATACCCCGGGGACCCCTGTGAACAGGCCAGGAGGTGGGGGCTATATTAGTCACTGGGGGGTTACAAATCAGGATGTAAACTGGGGGCCAGGGGCCAAGGAGAACCAAGGGGCGCGGCGGGGTGGGGGTGGGGGTGGGCCTCGCGGGAGGGGCAGCGGAAGCGAGGCCGGCACCCTGGGGAAGGCCGGGAGGGTGCTTGGCCTATTCTGGGCGCCGCCAACGAGTGACTGACTCAGGATCCAGCCGTGAGGGACGTGGGCCGGGGCAGCAATGGAGCAGGAGCCCAGGCAGGGCGGTGTGGGCCGGGCCTGTGCAGGCCAGGCCGAGAGGACGCGTTTGGGTGGGGATGGGAAGGCAGGGCGAGGCCCAGGACAGAGTCTGGTGTCAGAAACTGGCTGGGTGGGGACCATTGAAGGAGCCAGGAGAGCAGGAGGAGGACGGGCGCAGTGGGGAGGGAGGCCCTAAAATTGACTTTGGAACGGGTTACCTGTGAGACGTCTCAGGGAGGAAGGTCCAGCAGACAACTGGCTATGGAAATCTGGAGCTCAGCGAAGAGAATGGGGCTGCGTGACCATGACGTTTACCCAAATGATCTTCATTAGGCCTCGCCAATTGCTGGGGACACCCACAATCTCACAGAGGATCTTTCGGTCTTCTCAGAGTCACTTTTACAAATGTTGCCACAGGGTTATATTGCTTAACTTCCTTCCTTCCTTCCTTCCTTCCTTCCTTCCTTCCTTCCTTCCTTCCTTCCTTCCTTCCTTCCTTCCTTCCTTCCTTCCTTCCTTCCTTCCTTCCTTCCTTCCTTCCTTCTCTGCTTCCCTCCCTCTTTCTCTCCTTCCCTCCCTCTTGCCCTCCTTCCGTTCCTCCTCTCTTTCCTCTCTCCTTTCTTCCTTCCCTCCCTTCCTCCCTCCTTCTCTTCTCTTTCTTTCCTCTCTCCTCCCTCCCTCCCTCCTCTCTTTCCTCCTTCCCTCCCTCCCTCCTTTCCTTCCTTCCTTCCTTCCTTCCTTCCTTCCTTCCTTCCTTCCTTCCTTCCTTCCTTCCTTCCTTCCTTCCTTCCTTCCTTCTTTCCTTCCTCCCTCCCTCACTCCCTCACTCCCTCCTTCCCTCCCTTCTTCTTTCCCTCTCTTTCTCCCTTTTCTTTCTCTCCTTCCTTTCTTCCTGTCCCTTCCCCTGCCCCTACCCCTTCCCCTTCCCTTTTGTAGACAGGGTCTCACACTGGTGCCCAGGCTGGAGTGCAGTGGGGCAATCACAGCTCACTGCAGCCTTGACCTCCTAGGCTCAAAGCGATTCCCCCCACCCAACCCCTCCACCGGGCCTCCCAAAGTGCTGGGATTACAGGCACCGGCCACCAACCATGCCCAGCCCACTTAACGATTTCTTCAACAGAACTTGTAACTGACCTAAGATAAAATTATGTGAATGCTACTTTGGAGGGAGGAAAGGATGTCAGTGGAAGTCGTATGACTTTTGCATATCTGTGCTGTCAAATATAGGTAAAAGTATCAATGGTGCAATTCTGCTATTTAAATAGCATCTTTGGCTCTAAATAAATGGGCTGATATTTTAAGTTGATTCATATACTGTAAATTAATCCAACCTAATTTTTAAAAATTTGGGTGAATGTTTTTCTTGTTAAGTCATGTTATAAAAATAAAAACTGAAAGTTCTTGGCTTAAAAAATAAATAAAATTTAAACAGACTCTTAAAATAATCCTCAGCTTAATGTAAGCAATTTTGTCTGTGCCATATCACGAGTTTGATAAGCTAGAGATGTTCTATTAAAGATATTGAAATAGAAATGTCTGTGACTCATGCCTGGTGGCATCTTGTATGCTACACTCCTTGGGTTATGAGCCTAGCCTTTTGGAAATGAATGGACTTGGGCCTTAGGCACAGGGTCGCCTATTTCTAGCTGCAGCTTCTTGAGCTTGGAGATTGGTTCCTCCCCCGTAAAATGGGAATTCCTAAGCCTCGCTCACGGAACTGTGAACTTCTTGGAGAGGCCCGTGTAAAGGTCATGGAATGGCGTCAGCACACACGTGTCCTGTCATTCCTTATCCATGCATGCCATTTCCTTTGTGTGATATGGAGGAGACAGGGCCCCCATGTACTGGGCTTTGTGTAAAATACCTGGTGAGAGTGTTTGAGAAAGATTACTTGATAATCACGCACAAGGATGGTATCAACGAGTTGGATGTTCCCTAAGATATGACTTCAAGCATTCCTATCTTAGGATACATAGTCAGTTTGCCAAATGTCCTGCAGAAAACTGTGTAGAAGCTCCACAGCTGTCTCACCAGCCCAGGTAGAAGATAGCATTCTCTGGGCCCTTGCTACAAAGTGAGGTCCCTGGACTGGCAGCATTCTTGTCACCTGGGAGCTTGTCTGAAATGCAGGCTCTCCGGCTTAATCCTGTGTAAACATGACTATGGCCACTGGCCACACGTGGCTACTGAGTGCTTGAAATGTGGTTAGTGCCACATGATGAAATCATACTCTTTTGGGTATATTAGGTTAAATAAAATATCTTATTAATATTAATTTCACTTTTTTTTTAACCTAAAGTCTCTACCAGGAAATTTTAAACTTCATATGTGACTCCCATTATATTTCTTTATTTTTTTGAGACAGGGTCTTGCTCTGTCACCCAGGCTGGAGTGCAATGGTGCAATCTTAGCTCACTGCAGCCATGACCTCCTGGGCTCCAGTAATCCTCCCATGTCACCCTCCCGAATAACTGGGACTTCAGGCATGTGGTAACACACTCAGCTAATTTTTTTTTTTTTTTTTTTTGCAATGGAGTCTTGCTCAGCTGCCCAGGCTGGAGTGCAGTGGTATGATCTCGGCTCACTGCAACCACCACCTCCCGAGTTCAAGCAATTCTCCTGCCTCAGCTTCCCGAGTAGTTGGGATTACAGGCACCCACCATCATGCCCGGCTAATTTTTGCATTTTCATTTTAGTAAAGACGTGGTTTCACCATGTTGGCCAGGCTGGTCTTGAACTCCTGATTTCAGGTGATCTTCCCACCTCTGCCAATTTTTTAAATTTTTACTTTTTTTAGAGATTCAGGGTCTCACTATATTGCCTCAAGTGGTCTTGAACTCTTGGGCTCAAGCTGTTCTCCTGCCTCAGCTTCCCAAAGTGTTGGGATTACAGGAATGAGCCACCTTGCCTGGCCCCATCATATTTCTGTTGGACAGTGCTGCTGTCAAATCCATGTTCTCAAAATCTGCATTTTAACAAGATCCCTGAGTGATCTCTGTGCCATTAAAGTTTAAGAAGCACTGCTCTCTGGTAACTACAGCCTGCGGGCCAAATCCGGCCCAGGCCCAGCGCTTGTTTTTGTGAAGTGGATGTTGCTGGAACGCAGTCACACTCTTTGTTCACACACCATCTGTGGCTCTTTGTGCTTCAGGGGTGGAGCTGAATAACGGTGAGCGGGAGCTTACAGCAGCAGAGCCTGAGAGGCCATCTAGTCCTTATAGATAAGTTTCCTCAACCCCTGGCTTAGGCCTTGTCTCTGCCAGCATCTTATGGTGTGGTCTCCAACCCTGATGTGCCTGCTCGTGTCCTTGTCAGGAAAGTCCCTAGGCACAAGTGCCTGTGGTAGAAAATGCTGTTGGAGGCCTGCTTCTTTCCTGGAAGTTACAGAGGAGGCTGAGGATCCATGGGATGGAAAAGATTAAAAGATGATTTCAGATCAAAAGTCCCTAGTGATATCGGAAAGGCCCTTTGAGGCCACCTGATATTATCTTGTTTATTGATGGGTAAAGCAAGACCCCAACAGGGGGTGGGTGGTGAGTCCTTTAGGTGCCGGGTGAAGGAGCCGGTGGAAACCTGGGTGAAGCCGAATGGGTGCCACCTCTGGTTGTTTTAGCAACAGGGTGTTTTCCCAGATTGTGGGTGTTGGTGGGATGGGAAGGCCCAGCAGTGCGTTGTGCAAACAGTGCAGAATTTTGTCCCCTCAAATTGACACTTGGTTTTAGTTGCAATATTTAATTTACTGTGCAGTTTTCAAATAATACTAAAAGAAGGCATGGGATTTGTATGTTAATCAGTGGGAAGCATAGAGTTAAAAAGACAAGACAAGACTGAGAAATGCTGCTCTATTTTTCTGCTACTCAAAGTGTGGTCCACAGACCAGAGGCATCAACATTGCCAGGAGCTTGCTTGTAACGCAGGATTTCAGCCGGCCCCGTTGAGTCAGAGTCCATATCTTAACAAGGTCCCCAAGCCACTCGCAAGCACAGGAGCATCGGAAGCCCATCACTTCAGTTGCTTTCAGGCTTCGGTGTGTCTTGAAATCACTCGGGAGATTTCAGAATTCTGAAACCCAGGTCCCACTTCAGAGCTCTGTCTAGGGAGAGGCTGGGCATGGAGCCATCTGAGGGTCTCCAGGTGGTTAAAACGTGCAGTGGAGGGTGAGAGCCTCAGTCCACACTGGCCTTGTTTTTGCTCTGAGTTTCACAGCCATGAGCCCCGGTGTTCCATGGCCCAGGTAGAGTCATCTAGGAATTTGCTCCTGAGTCAGGCTGCTGCAGCCCACTGTTTGTTCCCTCTCCCTGGGAGGGTGGAGATCCAGCCCTCTCTGGATTCTCTGAACCTCTGGTGAAACTTCTGGAAGGTGTGACAAGGATTCTGACTCCAACTTCCATGGCAGGCACTTGCATGGCAGTGATAGAGCAACAGGATTTGGTGCTTCCCCCACTGGGTGATGCAGGAATGTTCTGGATATCAAACAGGGAGTTGGCTTATTGAGACATGATTTTCAAACCCGTGAGCACTTGTATAAACTGCATTACTGTGAGGAATGGTTCTCAGCACTTTACAGACATTAGCTTATAAAGAACATGACAGTCCTAAGAGGTGGCTTTACAGCTCCACCCACCGAGAAGCGGAGTCAATGTTGGTCCCCTTGATTCCAGGCCTGCCTTAGTGACCTGTCCACCAAAGTTACGGTGGAGTGATGCTACCTAACTTTCAAGACCAGGTCATGAAGACGTGACAGTTTCCCGCTGGCTCTCTGGAATACTCCTGGACCACCAGGGAAGCAGTCTGACTGCCCTGGTCAAGCATGGCCACCATGCTGTGAGGAAGCCCAACCAGCCCACGTGTGGAGAAGTGCTGAGGTGCCTCAGTGCTAAGTGACCGTGATGGGCAGAGCCCCTGAGATTGGCAGGCCACTTGTTCCTGCATCAGATCTGGTTCATCCTGATTGATGGGCCTTATTAGTCATGGCAGGGGGCCACGGAAATTGGGTCCCCAGTGTAGCTGATGTTATTCAAAGTCTGACTGGCTGAGGCCCCCTGAAGTCAGGATAGACCCTGGGCTCTGTGCTCTCCCAGCTGCCATTCATGCTACACTTTTTCACCCACCCTTGGCCTCAGGTAGGGTCAGAGGCCTTCAGGGTGTCTACCTTCCTTCCTCCCCAAATGCCTGCTGAGCATCCCACTCAGTCACACCCCAGAGCTGCAGTAGCCTTAGGGGACTTTTCTGCCTGGGTTCCTTGTGGTCAGCTGAACACCACCATAGACTCCTCATAGTGGGAAGGGTGGGATGGAAGCCAGGGGACGTCTGTTGGCAGGCACACGGCTCTTTAGTCATCTGCCAAACAGACCTTATCTGACAGCCACTGTTAAGCAGAATGGTTCTCTAGACCTCAAAATATGCCCAAGAGGGGACACCGGGAGTCACCAGCACCCAAGAGAGCACCCTGGGGCCAGGGCTTCGGTTGTTGGTGAACTCCTGTCCCTTCTGCCACCAAGCCCTCCTCGACTAGGGCAACCATAGCCCCCAGAGACAGGGTGTAAGCACCTTAGCAGTGCATTGCAGTGGAGCGGTGATGTGAATATGTAAGGGAATATCTTAGAGATGATAGCATTAGAACAAGGCTGAACCTTCGGTTTGAGACAAGGACTGGATGCACAGTGGGCCCTTTAACAATGCAGGTTTGAACTGTGTGGGCCACTTATACGCAGATTTTCTTCCACCTCTGCCATCCCTGGGACAGTGAGATCAATCCCTCTTCCTCCTTCTTGACCTACTCCACTTGAAGACAAGGATGAAGACCTCCATGATGAGCCACCCCCACTTGGTGAATAGTAAATATATTTTCTCTTTAATGATTTTCTTAATTACATTTTCTTCTTTCTAGCTTACTTTACTTTAAGAATACAGTATATGACATATATATGACATAACACAAAATATGTGTTAATTGACTATTTATGTTATCAGTAAGGCCTCTGGTCAGCAGCAAGTTTTGGGGGGAGTCAAAATTTATATGAGGATTTTTGGCTGCATGAGAGTTGGTGCTCCTAACCCCTGCATTGTTCAAGGGTCAACTGTACTTTGAGGTACTACAATTTTAGTGATTAATTTGTCTTTCTCATTGGTGCTTTATTGTGTGGGTTGATTTGTTTTCATGAATATGTATTGGTAAATAAAATAAGAGAGTTTTAAAAAAGTAAAGCCTAGGCTGGGTGCGGTGGCTCACGCCTGTAATCCCAGCACTTTGGGAGGCCAAGATAAGTAGATCATGAGATCAGGAGTTCAAGATCAGCCTGGCCAAGATGGTGAAACCCCGTCTCTACTAAAAATACAAAAATTAGCTGGGTGTTGTGGTGGGTGCTACTCAGGAGGCTGAGACAGAGAATTGCTTGAACCTTAGAGGTGGCGGCTGCAGTGAGTCGAGATCGCACCACTGCACTCTAGTCTGAGTGACAGAGCAAGAGTTCATCTCAAAAAAAAAAAAGCCTATGTGAACTACACCCATTAGCTGCGTGCTCTTCAGCAAATAACTTACAAGGGGCCCTCCACCTCTCCCTATTCATTCCCTCTGAAACTGCATTTGCAAAATTATGACAGTGAGAGAAATCTGACATAGTTGATTGCATCTTGCTTCTGACCTCCAAGCTGTCCTTGGTCAAGGCAGCATGGGCCAAGGTAACTTTAGGAGGAATATAGTTTATAGTTTAACTTAAAAGCAAGGGTAAAAGTAAATCCCTCCATAAAACTAACCCCCTTCTTGCTCAGAGACCAAAAACTGCCTTTGTAAGACTGATGAAGGACCACAAGATTAGAATTGTGGGAGAGGCCTGAACTCTACCTAAATGATGGCACAATTTCTATAATCCCTTACTGCTCAGGGGTCATGTGGCCAGAGGTCACAAGATTTGTGACTTTCCCAATTGCTCCTATGGATACATCACTATTGTAGAACCTAAGATTGGTTTTATCTGAATATTTTTCAGACTGACTTCACCTGGACCCCTGACTCATGACTCAGCTGGTCCTGTGGTTCCACCCAGAGGTGGACTCAGTGCACAAGGATTGCCTTCCACACCTTTATGATTTCATCCTCAGCCAGTCGGCAGCACCCCTTCCCTAGTCCCCCGGCCCACCAAATACTTGAGTGATAACTTCATTTCTCCTGCATGGGCCAGCCTTATGTCAGCTAGACTCTTTCTCTATTGCAATGCCCTGGTCTCAGCGGATGGATTTTGCACAGTGGGCAGGAAGAACCCATCAGGTGATTACACTTTTACCTCAGTCCCCTCCAGGACTCAGGAACTCCTCTCTGGGCCATTGCAAAGATGAGAAATAATACACATTGTAAAGATGAGAGAAATAATACATTGTAAAGATGAGAAATAACACACATAGGCTGAGGGTAAATGTTTGTAGGTAAAAGATGGGAATCAGATCTACCCAGACAGCTCTTTGTGCATGCACGGTGGGGAGACAGAAAACTCACCATCTGGGGAATGTTTTCACCCATATGATGGCTTATTTTATGAGTCAATTTGAGTGGACCATAAGGTGCTCTGACTAAACATTATGTGGGTGTGTCTGTGAGGATTTTCTGATGGGATTAGCATTTGAACCAGCAGACTGAGTGAAGCAGATGCCCTTCTCCACGTAGGTGGGCCTCATCTAACCCCTTGAGGGTCTGCACAAAAAAAAAGGCAGAGAACAGAGGAATTTGCTGTCTTTCCCCCTTACCTCCCTGCTTGAGCTAGGACATCTCATTTCTTCTTCTTCTGCCTTGGGATTGGGACTTACATCATCTGCTCCCCTGCTTCTCAGGCTGTTGGAACAAGAGTGAATTATAACACTGGCTTTCTTGGGTCTCCAGTTTGCAGATGGCAGATCTCAGGACTTGTCAGCCTCCATAATTGTGTGAGCCAATTCCTCAAATAAATTTCTTCCTTTGTGCATACCATATTGGCTCTGTCTCTGGAGAAGCCTGTCTTGTTCACATGTGGTGGGCAGGGATGGTTAGCTGGCTGAGCTCCTCCCTTTCCTCACTCCATGTTGTCCTGTGCTCTGCCTAGGCCCTTGGGGTGACAGAGGGGAGGAAGGGAGGGAGGAGACTCAGTAGAGAGGATGGAGGTGGTTTTCTGAGGAGTGCGAGGGGCAGCAAAGGGCAGCTGAGCTGTGTGGGAGGCAGGGAGTGGGAGAGCAAGATGGCGGCAGGAGGTTGAGGGGTGTGGTGGGAGCTCAGTCTCCTTGTGTGGTTGGAGACTTGCAGAGCTGGCCTGATTATCTTCAAGTCCTCTTTGGTCCCTGGGCAGCAACACCCACGAAAAAGTGCTGATTTCCCCAGACCATGGTGCAGTTACCACCCACTAAACCAGGGTTGAACCTTTTATACTCAAGGGAGAGTGGAAACTTCTAGAATAGGGAACAGCTTGGTGAGCAGGTAAGTATGGGCAGGCAATATTTCCGAGAGTGGGTGTGCAGGCAGTAGGCGGGGGGCGGGGGGCGGGGTGGCGGGGGGCGGGGGGCACTATTTTTTTTCCCCAAAGAACTAACTCATTCCTTAAGTCATTCCTTAGAGACAGCTTCATGAAAACAGAAATAACGGTGCTCCCAGAATCACAGTGATATGTTGGATTTACTCACTTGAAGCTTCTCTCCAGATGTGGTTAAGGAAATGTGACAAATAGAACTTGTTCTGATTTTTCCTTTCTCTAAATAACTAATATAGCTGATGGATTTATGATGAGAAAGCCATTAACACCGTGAGCTGGATTCATAGTGCTCCTTGTCTCTCAAAAAATTGCGATACTTTGAAATAATAGGTATGTTTCTTTAAGAACACATTCTAGAAATTCAGGGCAAGAAGACCCTGCATCTGAAAGAACACACAAGTGGACATTCTGTGTTAAGAGAGATGAGAAGTTCCTGCCCTGGGGGACTATTTAGGTACTCAGTGTTCCTAATGATAAGATTCATTTAAAAGGCAAAAACCCACAAACTAAAATGCGGTCAAACTGTTGCAGAGAGTAGGGGTGACGTACAAGGTGGAGGAAACAGAAGTTTTGTGGTTTAATAGCTGGTTTCGTGATGAGTTATGGTATTTCTTGAGAAAAACTCTGCAAGCAGTTACGTGGTGCTATTAGACAGCTTTGGGAACTAATTCAGTCATGGTTTTGTAACTCATCTTCAATGGTGCTTGTGTTTTTGTTTGTTTGTTTGTTTTTGGTTCATCTTCACAGTCACAGCCCAATACTTTTGTTTGGAGGTGGGGAGGGGGTAGGTTCCAATTATCTGCTGCTGTGTAATAAACCATCCAAAAATGTAGCAGCATAGAGCTACCATTTTATTGTTCTAGTTCTTCAGATTGCCTGGGGTCAGCAGGATTGTTCTTCTGCTGACCTCCCTTGGGGTCTCTCCTGCTGGCAATGAATGGTGATAGGGCTAAATCACCTGGTCCTGGGACTAGGAAATGGAACATGGACAGCTGAGCCTCTCTCTTTCTCCTTGTGGCCTCAGGACTTCTCCATGTAGTCTCTCCAGCAGGTTGATGGTCTTTTAAAATCAGGGGCCAGCAAACTTTTCTGTACAGGACCAAACATTTTAGACTCTTTGACCATATAATCTATGTCACAAGTACTCAACTGTACCATTGTAATACAAAGGTAGCCATAAATGCCCATAAACAGATGGACATGGCTCTGCTACAATAAAGCTTTATTTACAAAAATAGACAGTGGGCTGGATTTGGCCCTTGGGCCATGGTTTGCCAACCCCTGTCTTACATGGTGGTTCAGGACTCCCAAGAGCACAAGAACAAACATTGCCAAGCTCTACAAGTTAGGCCCGGAACAGGCACAGAGTCACCTGCTACACTGTTGACTAAAGTGGGAATTAGGCTTAGCCCAGACACAATGTTGGAAAGCAAGGAAGAAAGAATGTTTCTTCTGCCCTTTTAGGTTTAGTGTCTGTGGCCTGCAAATTAAACTGACAAAGGACAGATTAGCAGGAGAAAAAGTACACAAATTGTATGTGATGTTAATATCTTAATTTTTGGGCTGGGCATGGTGGTTGATGCCTGTAACCCCAGCACTTTGGGAGGCTGAGGCGGGCAGATCGCTTGAGGCCAGTAGTTTGCAATCAACCTGGCCGACATGGCAAAACCCCGTCTCTACTAAAAATACAAAAATTAGCTGGGCATGGTGGTGCACGACTATAATCCCAACTACTCAGCAGGCTGAGGCAGGAGAATCGCTTGAAGCCCTGAGGCAACAGAATCGCTTGAAGTCAGGAGGTGAAGGTTGCAGTGAGCTGAGATTGCACCCACTGCACTCCAAGCCTGGGCAAAAGAGCAAGTCAGCCAGGCGTGGTGGCTCATGCCTGTAATCCCAGCAGTTTGGGAGGCCAAGGCAGGCAGATAACCTGAGGTTGGGAGTTCGAGACCAGCCTGACCAATGTGGAGAAAGCTCGTCTGTACTAAAAACAACAACAACAATAACAACAACAAAATTAGCCAGACATGGTGGTGCATGCTTATAACCCCAGCTACTTGGGAGGCTGAGGCAGGAGAATCACTTGAGCCCAGGAGGCGGAGGTTGCAGTGAGCCAACATTGCACCACTGCACTCCAGCCTGGGCAATAGAGGGAGATTCCGTCTCAAAGAGCAAGAGTCTGTCTCAAAAACATCTTTTTTAAAAAAAAATTTTTACATGTAAACAAGTGTCTTACAGAAAGTGAAAACCCAAAGAAACAGTTATGACTGAGAACTCATATACCATTTTAACAAAGACTGTAAATTTGTGGCAAAATGACAAGGCAAAGGCAAAGGATTTGAGAGTCTAGTGGTGATAAACTGTGGAATGTCAAATATGTGGGGGAAAACTAATGGAAGATAAGGTTTATTTAGTAAGTTTGTTTATGCAGATTGAAGCCAGTACCATATCAGAGGATAAGCATTGTCTCCTCTTCCTGGCAGAGGGGGACCCCTTCACAAAGGGAGATTTGTGCCCTCCTTTACACAGGTGGGAAAGAATAGAGAGATTTTCCTGCTTCTGCTGTTGCTCATTTGCCTTCAGCTCAAAAAAATCCTTATGCCAAAGTGGTATATTTGGGGGTGGCATGCTTTGACTCCTTTCAGGGATTATTTCAGAAGGGCAGTTACAAGGATTTCGGGTTCTTGGGGCCATCTTTGGAGACACACGCCACAGGGGAGTGAGAGACTTAAGGTCACTCTTTGGTGTTTGATTTTAAGGAAACATTAGTGTATGCAAACCTTGTGTTTAAACCAAAGAGCAGAATTTATAATTTGAAATGAAAATTTTATAGCTACTAAAGTAAAAATAGGTGAGTTTTGTTATTTTCTGTTGAGTGCTACTCCACCAAGGTTAACAAAAGGACTGAAATGCAAGGATTTAGTGGTGGGAACGCTTGTCTCCTTTGCCTGCTTCCCCTCATTCATTATTTTTGTATCTGGATACAGGAAGCAGAAATGCTACATGACAATTACTCTCAGGTGTGGTGGTCTTTCGGACGTCACGTTTTGCTGGGGTCAGATGGAGACCTTATTTTCTGTGTGTTCTGGTTCCCCTCTCTGTTCTCCAGGTATTCTGAGCCACTTCTCTGGTAAAGAGGTGTCCTTAGGGGCAGCTTTTAAAGGGCTGAGGGGCTTCAGGCACAGGCAGGAGCCCTCCTGCTGGGGTGATCCCCTGGTGAGGAAGAGCCCCTTTACTGTGGTCTGCACTGTTTTACAAGCCTTGACTTCCCAAACTCAGGTTCTCCCACCTTACTTCCAGCCACAAACCTGACTGTTTCTATAATACACTGGATCATGTTACTGCCTTTTGGGAAAACCCCCGACTGCTCCTCCTGATCCTCCTGACTCCCTGCAGATGGAAGCATCATCTATATTCCAGTTTCACCACCTTCCTGCCCACCCAGCACACACTGCTCAAGACCTTACTCTATAATCCCCCTGGACTCTTCAGTCTTCCCAAAGGAGTCCTGAACCTTCCTATCTTCTCGTGTTTACTCAAAGCCTGAAATGCTTCCCCCAATTGAAGATGATTCTCCAAATCTCAACCTAAGTGCCCCTTTCCCCAGGAAGCCCACCTTAGTTTCTTTTAGTTGAATCCATCGTTCCTTCCTGAATGAACCTGAGAAGGAGGGAGAGAGAGGGAGAGAGAGAAAGCAGATTTTTTTTTTTTTTTTTTTTGAGACGGAGTCTCGCTCTGTCACCCAGGCTGGAGTGCAGTGGCCAGATCTCAGCTCACTGCAAGCTCCGCCTCCCGGGCTCACGCCATTCTCCTGCCTCAGCCTCCCGAGTAGCTGGGACTACAGGCGCCGCCACCTCGCCTGGCTAGTTTTTTTTGTATTTTTAGTAGAGACGGGGTTTCACCGTGTTAGCCAGGATGGTCTCGATCTCCTGACCTCGTGATCCGCCCGTCTCGGCCTCCCAAAGTGCTGAGATTACAGGCTTGAGCCACCGCGCCCGGCCAGATTTTTACTATTTTACGGAAACATATCCTAGAAGCCCCATGAATACTTTCACATGTAAACTTAGAACACATTTACCTTCGCAGAGTGCAGAGAGTGCAAGAAAGTTTAACCGAAAACTGTGATAGTTTCTGCTTCTTAATGATTCATCTCTTGCATGGTGAGCAATTCTGTACCTGCTAGAAGAGTTGCTGAAGTATGTTCCCCAATTGCTTGTTCTCATTTCCACATAATGTGTGTGTGTGTATGTGTGATGCATTAAGAAGTTAGCCAGTATATAAGTTTACATGCTGTTCTCCAATTTCTCCAAGTTTCTTATGGATCATTTAAAAGCTCAATGATGTCCCTTCAATAGCTCAGCTGATAGAGCAGAGGACTGTAGCTAATTCCTCATAAAATCTCAATGAGATTAAAAACAAAGAAGCAAGCAAGCAAACAAACAAACAAAAAACAGCCCAGAAAGGCAGATGCAAAGAAGCAGCTAAGCCTTCCCTGTGGCTCTGTGAATGGATGCTCAGGAGGGCCCTTTGCCTGGGGTTAGGGAGTACACAGGCTTCTTTTGTGAGTTTTTGTTTTTTTCTGTAGTGAGGTTGGCAAAGCTACCTCCTCTCCCAGCCTCGAGCTGGTGCCGGGGCCTACGGGGGTGCTACCGAGGTGTAAAAGGAAGTTGGGGCTCTTGTGGACAGGGGGACCGCCCACCCCAGGATTTGGAGTTAGGACAGGCTCTCCAGGTGAATTTGAGGGGGCCTCATAGCAGCAAAGTGCTATGAGCTCAGCCACCCTTGAGGGGCACTGGTGCGGGTGAAGCAGAACAACCTGAGGATCTCAGCCCGAGGGACAACACGAAGCTGTCCCTGCACTTAGGGGCACAGCCTGCATGCAGGTCACTGTTCCTACACAGGTGCTGCCCCTGTGGGCATGTCACAGTAAGCCGATCACTGTGACTTAAGGATTTTGCAAAAGAGTAAGAGTTTATTCACGAGGTAGTCAAGTGAGGAGGCAGGAGGACAGGTCTCAAATCTGCCTCTCTAAAAATAGGACACGAGGGTCCTTATGGGCTAGAAAGCCCATAAGTCTTGAGGTGAAGGGGGAGGTAATGGGAGTTCATGAAAGCCTGATGGAGCTGCACGGTTCTTCACTGGACATGTGCAGAAAAGGGTAGCACTAGGCTGATCCAAGGGTGGAGTTTTAGCCTTCTGAGGTCAAAAGGTCATTCTTTGGACATTCGCACAGGTTCAGTTGAAGGGCTGGTGGGCTCAATGAGCTTAAACTGGACAAGCACTGCCCATAGTTCCTGAAAAACAACTCTAAGCGCTGGTTGCTATAGTGACCCACAGTCAGAGCCAGTGTAAGGAAGCCAGTGGGAGTTTAGTGAGTACTGCTCAGCTACGTGACGTTTAGCTATGCGGGTTTTTAGATCAACTAGAAGTATGAGATGAAAAGTAAGCAACTTAATCAGGTGAGCCCTCAGCTTCAGGCACATCCTCTTTCTGCCTCTCACCTCTGTATCTTCCCTTCTTTTGCCCCATTGGGCCCAGCCAGAGAACTCTGCACCATCTGCTGTTTCACGATGTGAGGGCAGTGCACCAGGGTGCAAGGCCCTTGGTATGCCCAGGCTGTGCTGGTGGCTTGCACACAGGCAGAGGCATTTTCCACAATGTGGACTGGGACCCCTTAATGGGCATGGACTTAATTTAATAAAATGTGCCTGACATCTTTAAAAATGAAATGAAAATAAATTTCAATGAAAGAGTGCATAATGCTAAGGGTTTTGTTTTGTTTTGTTTTGTTTTGTTTTGTTTTGTTTTGTTTTCCTTTGAGATGGAGTCTCACTCTGTACCCGAGGCTGGAGTGCAGTGGCGTGATCTTAGCTCACTGCAACCTCCTCCTGATTCAAGTGATTCTCCTGCCTCAGCCTCCTGAGTAGCTGGTATTACAGGCATGTGCCACCATGCCCAGCTAATGTCTGTAGTTTTAGTAGAGACAGGGTTTCACCATGTTGGCCAGGCTAATGCTAAGGTTTTTTTTGTCTTAACTTTTTTCCTGCTTTCTCCATCATCGTGCTTATCAATGTTCATACTATGTAGTGTGTGCATACTGTATCCAAATGCATATTTCATCGTGCACCTTGAGATGCTCTTTTCTTTCACTTTCTCTGATATCACTATCTCTTGGGTTTCTTCTTCCTAGTTCATAAAATCAGTAAGTTTTTATTTCTCATTTACTCCCGAAATGCTGAGTTCTCAGGGCTCCTTGCTCTGCCTGGTGATCCTGGTGATGAGAGCTGATGATCTCCACCTTCCTCTTGCCCCCAGGCCTGCCTTTCTCAGGAGGGCTAGATCTGCAGGTCCAGCAGACACATGGTGTCCCTTGGATGCCCCTGGGGCTGACCCTGGGCCCCATCTCCATCCTGCCATCCTGCTTCCCTCCTGGGTTATCCCTCAAGCTGCCTAAGCCTAAATCTAGGCTCTTCCATCTCCATTAATGTGCCACATCCAACTACTCACCAGATGTCATCATTGCTACTGCCTTGGTAGCCAACACCTCTCCTGTCCAACCCCAACCCCACCCCAGCTTGGGCCAACATCTTATCTTCAGTGATGCCAGTGGAGGCCACACTAACGTCTGTCCTCCAGCCTCTTTTCCCCCCAACACACTGCAGAATGCTGAGCGGTTCAGAGTGTGCTGCCCCAAAATATGCCACTCTGGCATAAGGATTATTTTGAGCTGAAAGCAATTAAAAACAACAATGACACAGGACAAACCCTCTTTCCTCCTTTTCTCCACCAAGAAGAACAGGGAGATTCTTCATCATGGGAGACAACTCTAGACTCTTATCAGGCCAGGATAACAACAACGGAATCTATATCACAAATCTTTCAAACTAGCCCTGATCATCCCCTAGCTTCCCCCGTGTTTGTCTTCCTACAATTTGCTGTCCTTAGAAGTTCAAAGTCCTTTTCTTTGGTCTTATCACTTCTCTAAAATGTATTGTTCTTTGTTAAGATGCTATAAAATGCTGAGTTCTAATCACCCGTTTGAGTTACTCATGGCTGAGTGATCCCACATGTGAGCAAAATGCACATTAACAAACTATTTTCCTTGTTAATCCAAGGGCTCCAGCCAATGAAATTAAGATGAGTAGAAAATAAATCTTTCTTTTTTTTTTTTTTCCTGCTCTAACCTAAATATGACTCTGATCAGGATTGTAAGTGGATGCTAGAATCATTTGCACAAGTGATGCAGAACTGACAGTCACTTGGTGCCAAAGAATCACACCCCCAGTATTGTTACTTGCAAAAGGGGTGTTCCTTTATGGTGCATGGATCTTGGGGTCCCCATATTGTCCACATGATCAAGTTACCATCACTAAGAATGGGGCAGCCTGCATGCCCCCTGAAGTGAAGAGACACAGAGGCTATGGTGTCATCTATGAAATGGTCTGGACAAAAATGCTTAATCTGAATCACAGGGAGACTCCAGAGCTCCTTTCAGTTTACAAGCAATACAGGGGCTAAAGAAAATAATCAAAGGGCACTGCAAGAAACAATCAGACACATCCAGAATATGGGGCATTCTTAAGACAACCGACCCAAACTGTTCAGAAAGCCAATATCACGGAGAAAAAAGCTTGGTTCTAAACTACAAGGGACTCAAGAGACCTGATATCCACATGTAATGGGTGAATATAGATGGCATCCTGCAAACACACACACCTCCCAACTCTAAAAGACATTCTGGGAACAACTGGGGAGAGACTTGGACATGGACTAGGCATTGAATGTTAGTAGGGAATTATCATCAATTTCTTTGGTTGTGATAGGCTGTGTGGGAGAATGCTCTTCAGCAATGCATGTTGAGTGTGTAGGAGTAAATTATAATGATGCCTGCTCCTTACTTCAAATGATTCAGTAAACAAACAAACCAAAATGCTCACAAAAACAAATGCAGCACAATGAAAGAGTTGTAGAATCTAGGTTGGAGTGTCTTTGGGTATTGATTGTATTATTTTTCCAAACTTTTTCTGTATATTTGGAGTTTTATAATGACAAAATGATAGGGAAAAAATAAAATGCAAAACTAAGCCTACTACTCCTAGGACTGAAAACCTTCAAAAGCCTCGGGGTAAGTCCGGAGTCTCAGCCTGGTTGGCTGGCCCTGCTGCCTGGCTCTCCCTGGCCCCTTCCTGCGTCTCATGACTCACCATGGCCACCCCTGCCTGGGGCCGTGGGTGTGGTGGGTGCTCCACCTCTCCCAGAATTTTGCCTTACCATTTCTCTGCTTGGAGGGCCAGCCTGCATTCACACTTCAGCCCTGAATGAGGAGCCCCTTCTATATACTCCCACAGCCCGTACTCATCACAACCCATTAGGCATTTCATTCAGTAGACTGCAAACTGTTGAGGGGAACATATTGTGTCCCCAGTGCCTGATACATGCTTGGCGTAGCGTAGGTGTCTTGCCTGTACCTCAAGAGTGGGCCACTTTTGTGCACTTTGCTGTAGTAAGGGAAAATATGGAACTCAAAGTTGACATCAGCTGGGTGCTGCCAAGCTTCTGGAGCTGGGAGAGCTGAGCAACTGGCATCCTCTGGAAGTTATTTAGGCTCCTGGTCTTCCTTTGGTTTAGACAGAACAAGTCTGAATGGGGAAGGATGACTGAATACTTTTAGCTGCCTCTGACCTGTCTGAGATTGAGGGTGAGGCCTGCGTCCAGATTTAGTGTAACTGGGATGTTACTTGTATTGCTGAGTAGAAGACAGTTGCAGACAATTTTTTTTTTTTTTTTTTTTTTTTTTTTTTTTTTTTTTTTTTTTTTTTTTTTTTGAGATGGAGTCTCACTCTGTTGCCCTGGCTGGAGTGCAGTGGTATGATCCTGGCTCACTGCAACCTCCACCTCCCAGGTTCAAACTATTCTCCTGCCTGAGCCTCCAGAGTAGCTGGGACTACAGGAGCATGCCACCACACCTGGCTAATATTTTTGTATTTGTAGTAGAGACTGGATTTCACCATGTTGGCCAGGCTGGTATTGAACTCCTGACCTCAAGTGATTCGCCATCTTTGGCCTCCCAAAGTGCTGGGATTACAGGGATGAGCCACTGTGCCTGGGCTGCAGACAATTTTTATTTGGCATGCTGGATGGATGGATAGATGGGTAGATGGATGGCTGGATGGATGGATATAGATATAGACATACTGCTGAGTATATTAATGCTAGATATTTTGCTTCCTATAAAATGAAATAATGTCTTACTGATTTATGTCCCAGCCCTCCAAATGCCTGAAAATTAACTCTGAGTTCCTTTGCCAGAAATGTCACCCTGTGATGGATTCAGGGTTCAGGCATAATGGGGTGAGTCTTATCTTGAGGTAAGCTCACAAATGAAGTTTTCCAAAGACAATTATTTTGCTCAGATACCATTTCATCAGGACATAGTCTTGGGCATCTCCCAAGAGTTTAGAGTTTATGTGGCTCAAGAATGAAGTCATTGTATTTGGGACTGTTGCTTTTTGTTCAGAATCCTCTGTTCTGAGGTGTGAATGGTCAGACTTGTAGTGATAATGAAGTTGGAAATTCTAGGAGCTCTTAGATAACGATCTGAGGCTTAGTGAATATATGTGCACTGAGAGATAACCGATGGAAAGCATCCAGCCATCAGCCCAGGAATAACAATGTAAGAAGCACTGATTCCACAGTCTCCCCACTTGTAGTAGATGGAGCTATAAGACAGGCAACTAACTATGGGCCAGACAAGTCTTCATCTGGGGTCCCTTGACCAGCACTATTTTGACCCATCTCAGGATAATGACAAGAATAGGGATAGAGAGGAAAGCAAGGAGTCAGGAGCTTAGATCTTTCTCCCTGTTACTGTGGACAGCAACAAGGAGAGACAGAGGGAGGTTCCCAGCAGGTGGCAGGGACTTGAAAGGAGCTGGGCTGGGGCGGGGGCGGGCGCGGGGTTGGGGGTGGTTAGGGAGGAAGAAGGAGAAATGCTTTGGAAGGTGTGATGGTTAGACTATAGTAACCCTCCATTTAATCAAACATGAATCTAGGTATTTTGTAGATGATAGATATGGCTAACCTCTATAATCAGTTGAGTTTAAGTAAAGGAGCTTGCCTGCAATAATATGGGTAGGCCTCATCCAGTCTGGGGAATGGCCTTCAGAGCCTAAATCTGAGGTTTTCTGAAGAAGGAAAAATTCTGTCTCAAGACACCAGAATCAACTCCTGCCTGAGTCTCCAACCTGCTGGCTTCTGACAGAGATCAGAATATGCCATGCCAAAATATGACATTTGGCATAGGAATATTTTTAGCTGAATGCAGCTGAGAAAAAGCAGACACAGAAAGAGCTCTCTGCCTTCCTCCTTTCTGTCTAAAAGCAAGGGATAAATTTCCCTTGTGAAAGTGCCCTACCCTGACCTCCTGTCTCTGGTCCCCTACCAGAAAGAGGAGAACAACCCTTATCAGCAGAGATGGGGATGGCACTGACATGAGGCAGCATAAGCAAACCTTACAAAATCATCCTTATGCACCATTAGTTTCCTGCATATGTTTTCTCTCTCTCTCTCTCTCTCTTTTTTTTTTTTTTTTTTTGAGACAGAGTCTCGCTCTGTTGCCCAGGCTGGAGTGCAATGGCACGATCTTAGCTCACTGCAATCTCCGCCTCCTGGGTTCAAGTGATTCTCCTGCCTCAGTCTCCTGAGTAGCTAGGATTACAGGCACATGCCACCACGCCTGGCTTATTTTTGTATTTTTAGTAGAGACGGGGTTTCACCATATTGGTCAGGTGGGTCTCAAACTCCTGACCTCGTGATCCACCTGGCTCAGTCTCCCAAAGTGCTGGGATTACAGATGTGAGCTACCACGCCTGGCCAGTTCCCCCATATATTTATCTTCCCATAATTTACTGCCCCTCAAAGCCCCAAACACCTTTTCCTTTATCTAGTCACTTCACAATTTATCATCTTTTGTTTAAATGGTATTTAAACCCCTGAGACAAACCACTTCTTTGGGGTTTCATTTATTTTCTGTGGAGCCCTCCCTTGCACATAACACTGAAAATAAAATGTGTGTGTCTTTTCTCCTGGTAGTCTGTCTTTAGTCAGTTTAATTCATAGGCTCTCAGCACAGACCCTAAGTGCGAAGAGGAAAAGTTTCTTCTGCTCTCCTATACCTGCCCTACAGATTTTATACTTGCCAGCTCTCACAATCATGTGAGCCAATTCCTTGAAATAAGTGTTTTAATATATATCAGGGATACATTGATATGTGTGTGTGTGCGCATGTCTCAAAGTATTTTCTCAGCATCTTTCAAGACAGCTTTGATAGGCATCTGGTCAGAGGCTGGAAAAGTGACCTTAACAGGGCATTAAATTTTTCAAGAAGCGCATTGCATGTATTTTCTCATTTACCTTTTAAGCCTGTCAGCATGTGCCTTTCTAATAAACATCTTGAAACTGTCCGTCCATGTCCTCTGCGTGTGTGTGTGTGTTTGCATGTGTGTTACTTCTGTCTCTGAGTAGACACGAAAGATGTTACACAGCACTGCTCAATGAAATGCTTGCAAGTTTTCTGATCTATCTAGGCCACCTTGCTGAGGAAGTCATCCTACCATCTATAAGCTCTTTTATTTATTTATTTATTTATTTATTTATTTATTTATTTATTTATTTATTTATTTTTGAGACAGAGTCTCACTCTGTCATCCAGGCGGGAGCACAGTGGTCTCGGCTCACTGCATCCTCCACCTCCTGGGTTGAAGCAATTCTCCCGCCTCAGCCTCCCAAGTAGCTGGAATTACAAGTGCCCACCACCATGCCTGGGTAATTTTTGTATTTTTAGAGTAACATTTTGTATTTGTACAGATGGGGTTTCACCATGTTGGCCAGGCTGGTCTTGAGCTCCTGACCTCAAGTAATCCACCCACCTTAGCCTCTCAAAATGCTGGGATTACAGGCGTGAGCCACTATACCCAGCCTATAAACTCTTATTCAGTATTATTATTATTATTATTGCAGGGAAGTGTGACATTTAAAAATATTTATTTTCTCACTTTCTTGTTGCATACAGAACAACTCATGCAAAGAAAAACCTAGCTGAATAAATTGCTTTTGGTTAGTAGCTGGTGAAAAAGAGCTTCTTCAATTTCTGATAAAGTATTGGGTAAACGAAATTAACTAGGTGCCATATGAATCTTATTTATTTATTGAGATGGAGTCTTGCTGTGTTGCCCAGGCTGGAGTGCAGTGGCGCAATCTCAACTCGCTGCACCCTCCACCTCCCGGGTTCAAATGATTCTCTTGTCTCAGCCTCCCGAGTAGCTGGGATCACAGGCATGCACCACCATGCCCAGCTAACTTTTTTTTTTTTGTATTTTTGGTAGGAACAGGGTTTCAATATGTTGCCCAGGCTGGTCTCAAACTCCTGATCTCAGGTGATCCACCTGCATCAGCCTCCCAGAGTGCTGGGATTACAGGTGTGAGCCATGGCACCCAGCCATGAATCTTTTCTTTTGGGGAGAAGTTATTCATTAAACTCCCTAATAGTCTGACATAAATGAAGCTCTGAACATTGTAGAGGAGTGTTGCAAAAGCAAATGCCATATATTACCCACTGCCGAAAGCAAAATTAGGGCAGACCTTGGGAGCTATGACTGTAGCAAGTTTTTATAACTCAAAAAAAATAGATAACCATAGTTTACTGAAAAATTAAACTCTAGAAAAATCCAGAAATAAAAATAGAAATCAATCATCAATATGATCAACATATTGATGTTTTTTCTTTCTACTCCCAGGTGATTTTTCCAGTGCTTGATAATTTTAAAGTAAAAACTATGTAAATATGTAGGAAAAAAACAATTCCTTGAAAAAAATATCTAGGACCTGCTGACAGTCAAGAGTAACAGAGTGCTCCAGCTGGAGGGCCTGGCCGGCAGGAGGGTCAGAAGTAGCATGTCACACACACACACACACACGTACGCATGACATGGACAGACAGTTTCAAGATGTTTGTTAGAAGGGCAGATGATGACAGGTTTAAAAGGCAAATGAGTAAATGCTAGCCTTGAAAGCAAGTGCAGAACTTCATGTCTACAATGGGACCATTCACCAGTACTGTTTAAGCAAACACATGATTCACTTACCCAGGATTGAATCAGGAATAAAAATTAATTATCCCAAAGTGAGTAGGAATCCAAAAAGGCTTTTTGAGCCACTGAGTCAGTGTCACTAAAGTTCATGTTCTGCCCTTTGCCATACTGAGAACATGGCAGTAAGGGACAGAGATAAAGATGGCAAAAAAAAAAAAAAAAAGAAAACCTCTCAAAGGATGAATAACGAAGGGTGGAGCAGGGGTGAGAAGACCCCATCAAGGGCCTGAGTGCCTCTTTACAAAAAGAGAAAGGAAGGGGAGTCAGGAGGGGGAGATTCAGTCAGGAGTATCCTCTCTAAGAATGTAGAAACGGCTGGGCCTTGTGGCTCACACCTGTAATCCCAGCACTTTGGGAGGCCGAGGCAGGCAGATCCCCTGAGGTCAGGAGTTCGAGACCAGCTTGACCAACATGGAAAAATCCTATCTCTACTAAAAATACAAAATTAGCCAGGTGTGGTGACACATGCCTGTCATCCCAGCCACTCGGAAGGCTGGGGCAGGAGAATCGCTTGAACCTGGAAGACAGAGGTTGCGGAGAGCCGAGATTGCACCACTGCACTCCAGCCTGGGCAACAAGAACAAAACTCCGTCTCAAAGAAAAAAAAAAAAAAAGCATGGAAACTATGTGAAACATTTTGAAGAATTTACACCTCAAAGTTTTATTTATTTGTTTTCTTCTATTATGTGTCTTATTCTACACGACTTTATTGAGATGTAGCTAACATACCATCCAATTTACCTGCTTCAAGTGTACAATCCATTGTTTTTTTTTTTTTTTAAGTATATTCACAAGCTTGTACAACCATTACTGCAATCTAATCTTAATTTTTGTCCCTTCAAAAAGAAACATCGTATCTGTTCCATTAGCATTTTCCATCCCACCCCAAGCCCTATGCAACTGCTAGTGTGGTTTTTGGCTTTATAGATTTGCCTATTCTGGACAGTTCATATAAGTAAACCATACAGCGTGTGCCCTTTAGGTCTTTTTCATTTAGTGTATGTTTTCAAGGTACGTTCATGTTTAGCATGTGACAATATTTCATTTCATTTCATTACCAAGTAATGCCCATTGAGTGGATATATCACATTTTAAAAATCTGTCAGCTGGCCGGGCGCGGTGGCTCAAGCCTGTAATCCCAGCACTTTGGGAGGCCGAGACGGGCGAATCACGAGGTCAGGAGATCGAGACCATCCTGGCTAACACGGTGAAACCCCGTCTCTACTAAAAAAATACAAAAAATTAGCCGGGTGAGATGGCGGGCGCCTGTAGTCCCAGCTACTCGGGAGGCTGAGGCGAGAGAATGGCGTAAACCCGGGAGGCGGAGCTTGCAGTGAGCTGAGATCCGGCCACTGCACTCCAGCCTGGACGACAGAGTGAGACTCCGTCTCAAAAATAAAATAAAATAAAATAAAATAAAATAAAATAAAAAATAAAAATCTGTCAGCTGATGGAGATCTGAATTGTTTCTCCTTTTTGGCTATTATGAATAACACTGCCATGGACATTTGCTTATAAGTTTCTGTGTGGACATATGTTTTCTTTTCTCTTGAGTAGACGCCTAGGAGTAAAATTTCTAGGTCATATAGCAACTCTACATTTAACATTTGGGGGAACTGCCAAATCATTTTCCAATATATCTGCACCATTTTACATTCCTCCAAGCAATATATGAAGATTTCCAACTTCTCCACATCCTTGCCAACACTTGTTATTTTTGTTACAGCCATTCCAGTGAGTGTGAAGTGGTATTTCATTGTGTTTTTGAATTGCATTTCCCCAATGACTAATGACATTAAACATCTTTTCATGAGCTTATTGGATGTTTATATATCTTCTTTGGACAAACACCTACCCAAATCCTTTGCTCATTTTTAAATTAGATTTTTTGTTTATTGTTGAGTTATAGGTTTATATATGTATATATTCTAGATACACATCATACGTGTTTCTTGAACACAGGATCACACCCCATTCTGTGGGCTGTGGGTTGTCTTTTTGTTTCCTTGTTGGTATTGCTTGCAGTATGAAAGTTGTTAATAGATCAAGTCCAATTTATCCTTTACTTTTGGTGTCTCATCTAAGAAACTACTGCCTAACCCAAGGCCCTGAAGAATTACTCCTATATTTTCTTCAGAGTGTTGTGGTTTAGCTCTTACATATGTGCCCATGATCCATTTTCAGTTAATTTTTGTAAGTGCTGTGAAGTAGGAAGTCCAGCTTCATTCTTTTCAGTGGGGTTATCTAGTTGTGCCAGCACCATTTGCTGAAAAGACTTTTCTTTCCCCTACTGAGTTGTCCTGATGCCCTTGTTGAAAACCAATTGACCATAAATGTAGGATTCAGTTTTGGACTCTCAATTCTGTTCTGTTCAAGGATAACTCTATCTTTATGCCAGTACATGCTTTTTTGGTTACTATAGCTTTTTACTAAGTTATGAAATATTAAATATTGTTTTGGTGATTGAAGTTTTGGCTATAGTTTAAGAAACAGATAGAGAACAATCAAATGAGCATGTTTCTCACAATTAGAGAATTAAGCAGCAATATTTCCCAAGGATATGAGATTCAGGTGATATGGTTTGGCTGTGTCTCCACCCAGCTCTCATCTTGAATTCCCACATGTTGTGGGAGGGACCTGGTGGGAGGTAATTGAATCATGAGGGCAAGTCTTTCCCATGCTGTTCTCATAGTAGTGAATATGTCCCACAAGATCGATGGTTTTTAAAAAAGTTCTCTCTCTTTGTCTGCACAAGTTCTCTCTCTTTGCCTGCCGCCATCCATGTAAGATGTGACTTGCTCCTCCTTGCCTTCCGCCATGTTTGTGAGGCTTCCCCAGCCACGTGGAACTGTAAGTCCAATTAAACCTCTTTCTTTCATAAATTGCCCAGTCTTAGGCATGTCTTTATCAGCAGTGTGAAAATGGACTAATACAAGTAGGTTACTGTCTGTGTTTTCACACCTGCAGCCTCCATGGGGCAGGCTCTGTGTTGGCCATTGGTGATAAACCTGATGTATAAATTCCACATAATCACCCAGGGCTTGGGGTGTGGGGACTGTCCTCAGGTCCCACAGCTGAGACCCCGCAGAGCCAGACCTGGAAGTCTGTCTGTCTAACTCCATGCTCTAGCTGTTATTACTTATTTTCCAATAAACTAATATCCACCTGCAGACAGCATGGGGAGAGGAAAAGCACACCGCTCCCACTCAAACAGTTAAACACTTTTTCTTATTGTGGTAAAACATACATAACATGACACCTATGATTTTAATCATTTTAATGTACTAATCAGTGGCATTAAGTACATTCACACTGTTGTGTAACTATCTACCATCATCCATCTCTACAACTTTTCATTTCCCAAACTGAAACTCTGTTCCCATTAAACACTAACCCCTCACTCTCCCCCAGCCCCTGGCAACCCCCACTCTACTTTCTGTCTCTGTGAGTCTGACTACCCTAGAGACTTTATGTAAGTGGAATCACACAGCATTTGTCCTATTGTGACTGCCTTCTTTCTTTCTTCTTCTTCTTCTTCTTCTTTTTTTTAGATGGAGTCTTGCTCTGTTGCCCAGGCTGGAGTGCAATGGTGTGACCTCAGCTCACCACAACCTCCATCTCCCGAGTTCAAGCGATTCTCCTGCCTCAACCTCCCAAGTAGCTGGGACTACAGGTGCCCACCACCACGCCTGACTAACTTTTGTATTTTTAGTAGAGACAGGGTTTCACTATGTTGGCCAGGCTGGTCTTGAACTCCTGACTTCAGGTGATCTGCCTGCCTCGGTCTTCCAACATGCTGGGATTACAGGCATGAGCCACTGCCCCTGGCCTTCAACTGGCTTATTTCAGTTAGCATAATGTCCTCAGGGTTCATCCAAGTTATAGCATGTATCAGCACTTCATTCCTTTCCAAGCCTGAGTAAAAGTCAATAATATATATAAATATAAATATATATATACACTATATATCTATATATGTATACACACACACACACACACACACACACATTTTGTTGGTCCATTCGTCCACTAATGAACTCTTGGATTCTTTCCACCTTCTGCTTCTTGTGCATAACGCTGCTATGAACATGGGTGTATAAACAAGTCCTGCTTTCAATTTTTGGGAAATATACCCAGAAGTAGAATTGTTGGATCATGTGAGAATTCTATGTTTAATTTTTTGAGAAATGTTCACACAGCTTTAAAATGCCACTTCAAGAAACATGTTCAGAGCAGGCAATATTTTCTTTCGACTATGCACAAGAGGAGAAATTTTTGTCATCCGGAGATGGACATTTTTTCTTTTTAAAACAATAAAATTGTCATTCAGAAGCAAACCTGGTGAATAAGGTAGAGGGCGACTTTGAGAGTTGATTTGTGGCAAACATTTAGATGTGAGATTTATTTTTTGTGAAGTGCCTTCAAGTTAAGTGAGCAATACTTACTCTGTGGGGACTGATAATTCCAATACAAGAGTAAGAAATACTTAAGAACCAGAATAATATCTCCCTCAGGGGCTTTTAGGAGACTAGAAGGAGAGGTTCATAAAATTCACCTAGCACAGCACTTGGCACAGAGCAGACACTGCAAATGCTATCTCCTTTTCTATCTTATTCCGGAGTAGACGAGATGCAGCCTGGGAACTGGCAGGTAGAAGCCTGTTTTGTTAAAGGAAACAGCCCCAGACGCCACAGGCAGTCACGGGGCTCTTTAATCCAGGTTAGACGTCAAAGGTCACGCAGCAGAGATGGTTCCATGATAAATTGTCTCTATGTGATTAAGACAATTTGTTAAAACCCAATAGCAATGATTACATTTGGCAACAAAATACTGTTTCCCTCCTTAAAACCCAATAGCAAGTGTTACATTTGGCAACAAAATCCTCTCCCTCCCCCTCCTCCCTCTCCTCTCCTCTCCTTCCTTCTTCCTTCCTCTTCCTTCCTTCCTTCCTTCCTTCCTTCCTTCCTTTCTTCCTCCTTTATGAATAATACTTATTGAGTATTATAAATACTTATTGAGAGTTTACTATGTGTATTAGTCCATCTTCATGCTGCTGATAAGGACATACCGGAGACTGGGTAATTTATAAAGAAAAAGAGGTTTAATGGACTCTCAGTTCCACGTGGCTGGGGAGGCCTCACAATCATGGCAGAAGGCAAAAGACACGTCTTACATGGTGGCAGGTAAGAGAGAATGAGAGCCATGGGAAAAAGGAAACCCCTTATTAAACCATCAGATCTTGTGAGACTTACTCACTACCAGGAGAACAGTCTGGAGGAAACCGCCCCCATGATTCAGTTATCTCCCACCGGGTCCCTCCCACATTATGTGGGAATTATGGGAGCTACAATGCAAGATGAGATTTGGTGGGGACACAGCCAATCCATATCACTATGTGTCAAGCTTAGGATATAATATTGAAAAACCAAACAAAAATTTTTGCCTTTATGGAGCCTTATATGTAGTGAACTAAACATCAGAGATAACAGAAAATTAATTTTCTATTCACAGATGATGTGATTACATATTGAGAAAACCTAAGGGCCTTTGCCAAAATAAATAATAGAATTAGAATATTTTAAGAGGTAGCTGGAAACAAAATCAACAGTATCTTCTCATTTTTAGTAGCAACTAGTTTTCTCATGGGAATGAGATAAAAACATATCCCCAAATCTAAAATTCCTAGAAAATAAATTTTACCAAAAAGGTTCACGACATACTCAGAGAAAGGTATAAATTTCTGTGTAGGATGTAGATCAATTCTTGAATAAATAGAGAGCAATTCCATACTTCTGGAGGAGAAATATTTAAATCTTATAAATGTGACTAGTTGAAAAAAATATATATATATACAATACAAAACTAAAGTTTGTACTTATAGATTTTTAAGCTGGAGTGCAGTGGTGCAATCTTGGCTCACTGCAACCTCACCCTACTGGGTTCAAGTGATTCTCGTGCCTCAGCCTCCCGAGAAGCTGGGATTACAGGTGCACACCAGCACGCCTGCCTAATTTTTGTATTTTCAGTAGAGATGGGTTTTGCCGTGTTGGCCAAGCTGGTCTTGAACTCCCAGCCACAAGTGATCCACCTACCTTAGCTTCCCAAAGTGCTGGGATTACAAGCATGAGTTACCTCACCTGCTGAGAGTTTAATATATGTTAAAAGCAGCATTTTAATTGAATGAGACACAGTTGGCACAAAAAGTCCTTGCCGAATGAATTAAGGCTTGTGAGAGTTTGAGGGGGCGGGGAAAAGGCTCTCCATGAATTGCTAGTGGGAATGTGATTGTCAAAATAGTTATGGAAAGTAAATGCGAGAGCATTTATTAAAATAAGAATGTTTCTCTCCTTCATCATAGCAATCTTTTCCTTTTAGAGACTGCTCTTCAGGAACAAAAATGCCAATAGATAAAGCTATAGTTAGTGCTTATAATGGCAAAAAGTGGAAACAATACAAAAGAAGTATCAAAAGAAGATTGGTTGACTAAACCAGAACACAATCATAGTATACAATATGGGGATAGAATGCAACTCTAAACGTTAGGTAGAATTATCCATCTCTGTATCTGAGAAATACCCATGATGAATTGTTAAATGAAAAAGCAAGTTTCAGAATACGATTCATATTTGTGATCTGAGTCCATTTCTCTGTACGTGTAGGAGAGAGGACCACAGGCCTCTGCAGTCCGTGTGTGCGTGGTGAGCGTGCAGGAGGCTGCATGCCAGTGCTGTCAATGGGGTGGGGATGAACTGTGGCAGGATGAGTCATTTATTGCTGTTTCCTTTATACATGTTCTTTCTTTGACTTATTACAATGAGCACGTACTCCTTTCATTATTTCATAAAATCCCGTAACGGCTCCTCTGCAAAGCCCTCCAAATAAATAAAAAGTCTGTGCTCTTCCAAGAAGGGGACTGAAGTGGTTTCAAGCTCCTCCACTCTGGCTGGCACTGGGCAGGAGCCTGGGGGATTGGCCAGGGGGAATGGGGAGAAGGAAGATTCAGGCTCTGTCCTGGTGACGAGGGAGCATACCTGAGCTTGCCTGACCCAGATATCTTTTTCTGTAGTAACTTTTAATTTTGATATACTTTTAGACTTACAGAAAGGTTGCAAAAAATCAGAGTGACTATATAACCATCTGTAAAAAATCAGGGGCCAACACTGGTGTAATGCTATTTTTTAACTACAGACTTCTTTTAGGTTTTCTGATGTGCCTGCAACGTCATTTATCTGTCCCAGGACCCAATCCAGATCCCATATTGCACTGAGCTCTTGCTCCTTAATATCTTCCAATTTGGGATAGCTTCTCAGTCTTTCTTTGTTTCTCTTGACCTTGACACTTTTGTAGGGCACTGGTCAGTTATTTTGAAGAATGTCTTTCAATTTGGGTTTGTCTGATGTTTGATAGGATTCGATGGAGAGTATGAGTTTTAGGCAAGAGAGACCTCAGAGTGCCTTTGTCAGTGCACTGCAGCAGGGGCACGTGATGTAATATGTTGTTGGCTTTGTTAGCCTTGATCATTGGGTTAAGGTAGTGTCTGCTTGATTGCTTAGTGCACAAGTAGTAAATACCAGTAAGAAATGTAAGACATAAGAAATACAATAAGAAATTATAAAGTGAACATAAATAAGAACTAGTTTTCCTTTTGTATTAAATTTTCCCTTTGTATTAACAGACATCTATATTTTTCACTCTGATTAATAGACATTTTGGGGGAGATACTTTAGCACTAGGCAAATATCCCTTTTATCCACAAATTTTGGCAGACCTTGCCTGCAACCATCATTACTGTGGTGTTCACCGAATGATGATTTAGTATTTTCCTTATACTTTCTGCATTTGTTAGCAGAATTCTTCTGTGTGACCTCTCTCTCCTCCTCCATTTATTTACCCATTTTATTCTGTTATTTATTCTATTTGTATGGACTCAAGATATTTATTTTATTATATGTGACAAAGACATCTTATGACCAATTTAAGTGAGGGACTTATGGACAATCTTCAATTGTCTCTCTGTGTGTGTGGTGTGTGTGTGTGTGTGTGGTGTGTGTGTGGGTGTGTGTGTGTGGGTGTGTATGTTGTGTGTGTGTGTGTTGTGGTGTGTGTGGGTGTGTGTGTGTGTGTGTGTTGTGTGGTGTGTGTGTGTGTGGTTGGTGTGTGGGGTTGTGTGGTGTGTGGTGTGGTGAGTGTGTGTGGTGTGTTGTGGTGTGTGTGGGGTGTGTGGTGTGTGTGGTGTGGTGTGTGGTGTGTGTGTGGTGTGTGTGGATTGGTGTGGTGTGTTGTGGTGTGTTGGTGTGTGTTTGTTGTGGTGTGTGTGTGTGGTGGTGTGTGTGGTGTGGTGTGGTGTGTGTGTGGTGTGTGTGGTGAGTGTGTGTGGGTGTGGTGGTGTGTGTGTGTGTGTGGTGTGTGTGTGTGGGGGTGTGGTGTGGGGTGTGTGTGTGGTGTGTGTGGTGTGTGTGTGGTGTGTGTGTTGGTGTGGTTGAGTGTTGTGGTGTGTGTGTGGTGTTGTGTGGTGTGTGTGTGTGTGTGGTGTGTGTGTGTGGTGTGTGTGTGGTGTGTGTGGTTTGTGTGTGTGTGTGTGTTGGGGGTGTGTATGTGTGGGTGTGTGTTGTGGTGTGTTGTGTTGTGTGGGGGTGTGTGTGGTGTGTGTGTGGTGTGTGGTGTGTTGTTGTGTGTTGTGTGTGTGGTTGTGTGTGGTGTGTGTGGTGTGTTCTGTGGTGTGTGTGTGTGGTGTGTGTGT